>NC_051063.1:185292154-185311114 GCF_004664715.2 Peromyscus leucopus
ATTTCCAAGCCTGATTCTGAAAATCATTGCTGGGACCCAAACGGGGAGAGGAAAAAAACTAATTCCAGTAGATATTCCTCTGACCTCCACATTTTTAAATAGTACACACACACACACACACACACACACACACACAC
This sequence comes from Peromyscus leucopus, assembly GCF_004664715.2. NCBI lineage: Eukaryota > Metazoa > Chordata > Mammalia > Rodentia > Cricetidae > Peromyscus > Peromyscus leucopus. Next base: position 185,292,292 of record NC_051063.1, read on the forward strand.
ACACACACACACACACATCAACTGAATGTAAACTTTAAAAAGTTAAGAGAGCATTTCAATAGTTTACTTGATGATAAAATAGGAGAATGAGTGAGCTTAGATTGGTCAGTTTATCATCAGAGGTAAATACAGAAATTGAATAAAAATACAATTAAAGAATGATCAGATAATTTTGAAACTATCCTAATACCAAATTATAAGTCACAAAAATTCAAGAAAGTTTAAAGAAACATTGAGACTTACATGGGAGGATGGTGGTGACAGCTAGAATGAATTTAGGGAGTGGGTTGAATATTATTAAAAGTATTGTATGAAATTCTCAAAGAGTTTGTAAAACATTTACAAAAAGACATAAAAATATCTAATAAAAAGAAGCAGAAAAAACTATACAATGTTATCGAAACATAAAAAAATGAATACGGTCAGGTCCAAGATGGGCAAATGACATGAAACAAATTCAAACCAAATAGTCAAGATCACAGAACATATAATTATCATAAGAGATCCTGATATCAGAATGGCAAAAGAAGCAAAGAACACAAGAGACATTTCCAGCAATGCTAATAGCAGTCTTCCAAGAAAAATCTACAAGACACAAGAGACCAGGGTGACCAGATAAAGGAAAACAAGAAAACACTCTACAAATGTCAACAACAGTGTTGTTCAGAAATGAAGCATATAAAGATTTTCTCAGAAATACAGTAGCAGACAAAGTTCATCACAATAAGCTCAGGAAATGCTGTGGTGTTCTTGAAGCTGAAAGAAAAGGCTGATAATGAGTTACATGAAAATATCTCCCTGTAGAAAAAATAAAAGTAGCTCACTAAAGCAATACAAAATTAGATGATACAATAGTGTGGTGATGGTACACAAATTCTATCTTTAGCACAGATGTTGCAAGACAAAATAATCCCATAATAATTTGTCCACTGACATATATGTCTAAAAAGTCATAAATTATAACATCAAAATCTCAATACAAGGGGAGGTAGTCATGGAGTGGAGTAATATGGAAGATACTCTTTTTTTTCAAAAAAAAAAAAAAGATTATCCAGCAGGTGCTGTGGTCCACACTTTTAAATGCAGCACTTGAGAGGCAGAGGCAGGTGAATGCCTGAGTTCATGGGTAGCCTGGTCTACAAAGTAAACTCTAGGATAGTCAAAGTAACACAGAGAAACCCTATTTTAAAGAACCAAAAAGTTCATCCAATCAAAGTTGATGCCTGACCCAGCCAAGGGCAGTGTCTGGGACAATTTGGGAAAGAACTGACTGATAGGAAGGTTTCCAGGGTCTTAATTTTGAAATTCAAAATACTCACCAACAAATGACTCACAGAAGCTAGCAGCCAACACCCTGTGATGCCTTCTCTCCTGTTAGAATAAAATCTATCTATTTTGATGGATAGTATTTCAAGGTTTTAAGGATGGACTCACCTGCTTGTGCCAATGTCCTCAGGACTAGGAAGAGGCCTGGGAAGAAAAACTCATGATGAATGACCTTTGTTTTTGCAGTAGCCTGCCCTCTTACATCTGTGTCCCTGTTGGGCCTCTGTACATTAGAATTAGATCTTAGTTAAGATGAACTCATGCACTAATATAAAACATGGAGGCCAGTGTTTCTGCTGTAGATAGATTTGGCCTCCCAGGATGATATTTCCACCCTCTTATTCCACACCATCTATTCCCAGCAGGACTCACCAGTACAGACCAGGTTTAGGAGCACAGACGGCATGGTGCTGCTTTGGCTGACAAGAGGCAGAACCAGAATAAAACTTAATATGGGATGTGAAAGGCTTGAGGCATCTACTTGACCACAGTACCAAAAGCTTACCAACAGAACATCCGCCCTCACTGCCACTTTCATTATTATTTGTGTGTGTGTGTGTGTGTGTGTGTTTGAGTATTTTTCTATAGCCCTGGATATACTGGAATGCATTTTGTAGAGCAGGCTAGGCTGGTTTTGAATTAAAAGCCCCACTCGCATCTGCCTCCCAGGTGCTTGGATTATAAGTGTGGATTCTCTTACCAGGTAGTAAAAGACTCTGCTTTTACCATTGCCTTGTTGCCTTGTTGAACCATAGCTTTTTGATTATTGTTCAGACTTTACCTTTTCAGAAAAAGTATTTGCCATGACTACTTCCTTGCTTCAAAATGGTTAAATCTGAGCCGGGCCGTGGTGGCGCACGCCTTTAATCCCAGCACTCGGGAGGCAGAGGCAGGCAGATCTCTGTGAGTTTGAGTCTAGCCTGGGCTACCAAGTGAGTTCCAGGAAAGGCTCAAAGCTACACAGAGAAACCCTGTCTTGAAAAAAAAGGTTAAATCTGATTATTGTACTCAAACTTTTGATGTGTTCTTTTGCTTTTTATATCTGAGACTCAGTGTTTCCTCTGGCTTTCGATTCAGCTTGACCAATAATTATTATTTATATTGTAAGAGCAATCCAAATTGTCATTAAAAATGATTGTACTGCTAGTATTCCAGTTTCAGGTTACAGTTATTCAGTTTCTTAATTAATCATGTATGTAATTACAATAATAAAATACCAATTTTTAATAATAGAACAAACAAAGCAATTAAGTTTTTGCTTTATTTGAAATTTGTTTTAAGAAGTTGAAAAAAATATCAAAAAATGGAGAATATCTCATGCTCATGTATCAGTAGGAGTTGCATAGTAAAAATGCCCATCCTATCAATAGTAATCTAAAGAATCCCATCTAGTTAGTCATATAAAAATTTCAACACAATGCTACACAGATCTTAGACAATTTCAGCTTTAATGTAAACCCACAGAGAAACTGACAGGATAGTTAAACTATCATGTACACTTACAGAACTGCTGGAGGTCTCACCACTCCTAACTTCCATTCATTCTGTAGACCTACATTAATAAACACACCACAGTATTGGTACAAGACAGACACATTCATCCATGGAATGAAACTGAAGACCCAGACATAATTCCAAACATCTATGCATACCTGATATTTGATAAAGAAACTCATAACATTCACTGGAAAAAAGACAGTATCTTCAACAAATAATTTTGATCAATCTGGGTGGCTGCATGTAGAAAAGTGCAAATATCTTCATACTTACCAATTGCAACAAAACCAAAAACAATTATAACATTCTAAAGATGTACATATTTTCCTTTTAGATACATAGAAATGTAGTTCTCACAACTGAAGGGAAAAAAATCCTTTGAATAGCATCAAACAAACACCAATAAAAACTCCAAAACAAAAAAAAGTAGAGAGAACAGATGATTATGAGGTGTCCAGGCCTAGCTGATCTATTACAACAGAACTCATGCATCTCAGGTGCAGGCAACATCTTGCAAGCAGGGAAAGAAAGATTGTAATAAATAGAACAAGAAGAAGTTTGTTGTGAGATGGCATCTGCTAGAAATGTAAATATAAAATCATGTAAATATAAATAACATTATACACATTAATCTGATTATATTCATAAAATTAGGAATATATGTAGATTTTTTTTGATATAAAGAATTCAGATTTTTTTTATTATTGGAAATACAGTATACAATTTATGGACAAAAATAAGGACAAAAATACATGAAAACCAATGATTGCAGGATTAAACATTTACTATATAATATATTTATATCAGATAAGAAAAATTTAGTACTAATGCATTGCACTTTTAGTCACTGACTCATTTGAAGATTTTTATTCTCTCTTATTTCAAGATAGTTTAAAATTCATAGATGTATCTCTATCTTTCACTCAGTATATTTTAACATATGATAGTACAACCACAGAATAAGTCATTTTGATTTGAAAGTCATAACTTTATCTCCTGCTTTTTTAATTTGAAGAGTCAAACTTTAATGTCACTTTTTTTTGCTTTTTAGAACTTTATTTCAATGTAACTATATGCATAAGAAATACACTCATATTGGTTAATAGAATGCAATTATGTTTAACTTATCCTACACAATCTTGGCCAGAAACTTGGTACATGGTTTACATTTAAAAAAAAAAAAAAGAACAAAAACTACAATCTGGTTTATTTCTAACTATTACAAATGTATAAAAGATTCTCCATTAACGCTGCTGATAGCAGCAGAACCTTGAGAAATATACCTTTGGTTTGCCTCAGAAAAGGAATGCATATTGCACTGTAAAGTTTATAAAATTGGCGCAAAACATTGTGGTAATGTTACAATACCAGTTTTAAGAGTTCAGTAACTAATGGGGAGCCAATGAAATACATGCAGAACTGTAAAAGCGATCTCACTTAGCCAGCTGTATGCGTAGACTGTAAATCTACATTCAGATCATTTCTGAACTAAGACTATCAGCTCAGTTTATCTGTTGAGGCCAACCAGGAAACCCTAGAATATACCTTGATTATTGCAAAAAACAAAATAGGGGGAGGGGTTTCTTCAGCATTTCAGTCCACGAGTAACAGGATCCTAACAGGCAAAGTCTTCTCTCACTGTCAACACAGAATGAACTGCTGCTGGAGGTCAACTTGGGCTTTAATTTGCATTAGCACTTACATGCATAGTAGTCCAAGTTGTTGACCTCATGACTTTAAAAAGTAACTCTAAAAAAGTAAAATGGCCTTTCTCAGAAGACTAAAGAAAGACATCCAGCCACAGTTGTAAAAAATCTCATCAAAACAATGTACCCTTTTATGAATTACGCCTCAATTTAAAAAAAAGTAGCCCCAAATAAGAAGCAGTTCTGAAAAAGAAAATATAACTTAAGATATTTGAAAAAAACAAGGTGAATACAGGTTCAAAAATAATTAATATACATTTTCCTAAGGCTACCTAGAATTAGGCTTTAAAGAATTCTACCATTTCAAGTTTACCACTAGTTACTAGATACCAATTTACAAACAAGATGTTCACTTTTTTTGTTCCTTTATCAAGAGAAAAATCTACCTTCAGACTCTGAGGGTGGTGATGGGGAGGGACTAGAAAACAAGATTCAAATAATCCCATGCAAATATCATATTTTTCAAATGGAAGAACTCCAAACTGCACTAGAAGTTCCAATCACTAAGACACTTTCCATTGAAATGATTTAAGTACAACTACATGGCACCAAGGTTTAGGCCTAATAAAGGCCTGACAACCAAGTCCTTGTTTTCTGGAAGAAAGGCCTCAAAAGTCCCACTCAATTCCACATAACAATGCTTCAAAGATCAATTAGGTTTTCATTTCCTTAATATTTTTGTTTTTGACTTCTAATCTTAAAGACTAGATTAAAACTTAGTTCAATTCCCAGAAGCATTGCTTCCCTTTGCTCTATGAAAGAGTCCACCAAGACCTCTTCCTCAAAAACTATCTAGCCCCAGCCTCCAGCCTGTGCTTGTGATGCATCTTTCTCAACATCCTGAAAAGGTAATGTAGGTAAAATATGCTCATAAACATTAAAACTAGTTGTTAGAAAGACATAACTAGCTTTATAATTTAAGTTTTAAAACATAAATACTTGCAGCTTGATCTGCACTGACAATGATTGTCGGAGCCTAGAATTCAACATTTACAAATTCTCATTCACACACACAAAACACACTATTATCACACAACTTGTGTCTTGAGAGAATCTTCTGCTTTTTAAATCTTTGGCCTCCCAGTCAATCCCAAGTTCAACCAACTTTAACTAAAACTTCACTCAGAATTTCACCAAGCTTTTCACCCACACATTAATGCTTGTCGTATCTTTCATCAACTGTCAAAATCTGAAGTCTGCTCAGAGATCGCCAGGTAAAAGAAAATAAATGAAATACACAGAGGTTATTTCAAAACAGAACATGACCATCAAAAAAAAAAAAATGTCACGATCCCGATTGGGATCATCCTTTGTTTACTACCAGTAAGAAAAATCCCACATTGGACTATTTCACACTCCGGCATTGGCCAAAGGACACGAGAGCTAGTTCTGGAGCATGCAGTTTCTCACACAGGTGTCCCCAGAGGAACACCAGGGACAAAGTCACATGAGGCCTCTCCCGTACAGAGGCTGTCTCACAGGGGCAGCGAGGACACCCACTAGTTTGTGGAGATCCCTGAGAAATTATGATTCTTAAAATCTGGACTGTACATAATTCACATCAGCCCTGTTCAGGTACTCACTGGAGGAAAGATGCAGCTGTTTGCCAGAACTCAACACTCCACTCTAGATCAGCCATGTGGCCATGATGGCTTTCTCACAAGTGATATTCTCTAGGTTAAAGGATAATTATGTTGGGCTACAGATTTGCTATTTCCAAGGATGACTTGGAGTTCATCATTCATCACTTGATTTGAGTAACCATCCCAACATCAACCATCTATTGAAAAAATAAACTCTTCAAAGAATGACTTCTCACTCTGTAAGAAATAAGCTAGAAACAGCAAAGTAAAAAAAAAAATTCTAATGGCTGATACTGAGATTAACTTGTGTTCAGTATGGGATCTAGTGGCTTACTGCAAAAACCAGACCCGGAGAGCTGTAGAATTACACATATGCTCACCATCAAAATAACTTACATGAAACTGCTTCTGGCATAGATCAAGAGGTTAAGATTAAAAAAATAAAAACAATGGATTGAACCTGCATGTTCCATTGCTCATAAACTTGCACACACTATTGTTCTGCAAAAAAGACAACTGCAGCAAAGAAAAATGGCCCTTTTGCAAACAAGCCTAAAAGTAACCCCCCAAAAGAAAAAAAATATGTAGATATTTAAAAGTAATTAAAAATAAAGATGAATTTGAAAGAAGAAAATGGCCATATGTGAGAGGTTGAGAGGAGTAAGGAAAGAAAAATGGTTTAATTATGATTTATTTGAAAAAGTATATTAATAAAAGTTTTAAGTTTAGAAATGTAGATTAATACATAAGAAAAAAGCCTAATAATATAATAAAATATTGCAGAAACTAAATATATATATATTTATATGCATAGTACACTCCTAGGATTTCTGTCCTATTTCAAATATTCCCACTTTTTTGCAGTGTTTTGCAGCTTCTTGTCCTCTGACAGAATCTTCTAGAAATATACTATTGATGTTTCATATCTACGTTCATTGTCAAGAGTAGTGTGTGTCCTACTGAAATAACGAATACGTGCTGTAGAGTCAGGAAAGAGCCGTGTAAAATAAAAATATCTGAAAATGTGCAAAGACAAGTTGTCAAATTGTACATATTAAACATTCTCAGATATTTCCATGTCAACCATTCAACAATGAAGTGAAACAACAAGACATAAAAATACATTTCTGGTGTTTTTGTGAAGAATCATGAGTGTACAGGGCTAGAGAAATCACTTACACATTAAGAGTGTGTTCTGAACTTGCAGAGGAACCAACTTCAGTTCCCAGTGGCCACAACAGGAGGCTCACAACTGCCTGTGACTCCAGCTCCAGGGGATCCAACCAATGCCCTCTTCTGCCCTTACAAGCACCAGAACTCCCATGCACAGATTCACCCACCATTTAATCAGTGTGTGCTCTTATACTATGCTAAAGGAGACTCCCCTTTTACAATTGCCTTTTGCCATTTACCAAGGACCATAGCTTGGTTTGTGTATCAGACTAATTGTGGCCTCAGAAAATACCCTGTGTTTATATTTGTGGAATAGCTTGAGTAATATTGGCATCAACTCTTTGAAATTCTGGTAGAATTGTACACTAAATCTATTTCTTTTTGCTGCGGAGATATTTTATTGACTGCTTTGATTTCACCTAAATTGCTTATCTAATCTTCCTTTAATCTTTATTCTTTATAAGTGTTGTGGATAGAGATAATTATCCATTTCTTCTAGATTTTCCAATTTGGTGCAAAACAGGTTTTTAAAATATGTCCTTATGATTCCTTTGATTTACTTTTGTCTATTTTTTATATCCCATGTTTGTGTCTTATTTCTTAATTTAGATATTCTTCCTATGGTTTAGTTAAATTGGATAAGGGTTTGTGAATATCATTGATTTTTTCGGATGGCTAAAATTGTTTTATTGTTTCTTTGTATTTATTTTGTTTGTATTGCATTAAATTCTACCATGAGTTTGATTATTTCTTGCCCTCTACTCCTGCTGGGTGTGATTTATCCTTTTTGTTCTAGAGCTTTCTGGTGTTGCTGTTAACTTCCTTGTATTATACCTCTCCAATATTTTATTTAGGTACTTAGTGATCTGACCATATGTTTGGGTATATCCATTATGTATGTAACTGTGACCTGTAATCATGTTTGTATCTATTTTTCTAGCACGTATTATCTATCATCTATGAATCTATTTTTATCTATCATATATCTAGTCATCTTTGTATTTTTTTATGTATGTATGTATGTATGTATATATGTATGTATCTATCTATCCATCTATCATCTATCTCTATATCTATCTACCTACCTATCTATCTATCATCTATCTATCATGTAATATCTGTCTATTTTCTGTATACATACATATATACCTATTAACTATCCATCATCTTTTTCTCTTCTCTTCATTCTATCAATCAGATGATCTGCCAGTCAATTATTTATGTATTTGTGATTTATTAATCTATCATTCAATCATCTATTTTTGCACATCTTTCTTCTACCCATTATCTTTTTACCTCTGCTTGTCTGTCTGCCTATTATATTCTTTTAAACAGCTCTAAATATCATGTTTTTCTGTATATTCACAACTTATTTTTCTTTTCAAAGTAAGCACAGTCTTGAGGATTTCCATGGAGTTTTCAGTCCCTCCGTCTCCTCTCAAGAATTTTCATTCATCATGTAACCAAGACAGTATTCCATTGGTTGAAGAGAGGCAACCAAGCTTCACAGTTCCAGACACAATTACAGTCACCTTAGCAGAATGCTATGGAGATTAGACTATCCTTGTCTGCCACTAAAATAAGTTAGTATTTCTGTTAAGAGATAGTCTAGCATTTGTGGGAGTCCTTTCTTCCTTGATAACTCGTTTTCATTAAGGACTCACTGGGACATAGGAAGGTGTTTTCTTGTGGGTTCAAATGCTGATACAGCTGTAGTCCAGTTAGCTTCCTATTTGCATGCATTCAAAACCACAGGTACTTGTGAGGCAGTAGGACCTACAGGAGGTGTGAGGTCTCAGTTACTGACCACACATTTCTAAATTTGTTACTTCACATGCAAAATAAGCAGTTCCTTTTTGAAATACTTAGTTGGTCTTGTGGGGAATTGCAGTAGAAACAAAGAATCCTTCTGTTTATATTTCCAGCATGAAAGGAGGATTTCCCTAAAAATTTCTAATGTTTCTCAAATTCCTGTCTCTTTTTTCTCCTTATATTTAGCCTAGGTTATACCAGAATTCAGTCATGGAGCATATGCTAGCTTCAAACTTGAGTTAATTCTCTTCAATCCTGCCCAATTCTAGGAATGTAGATGCTCATTCTAACACTTGTCTGTAAACATTTTTATCTTTATTTTTATTTTTAAAGGAGAAATGGTTTGTTTCACTTACAGTTCCTTCACCCTGGGTGAATCACAGGAACTGTCACTTGAGAGACAGTTGTTTAATTTGGACCCACAATTAAAAATCAGATCAAGAAGTATTTCCTTGTACTGAACTGTTTACTTCACTCTTAAAGATTTAAGTACTACCTACTTAGGAAATGATGCCACTCTCTAAATGTTGGGCAGGTCCCTTCACACCAACCAAACTAAACAGGAAAATCCCCCCATAGACATGCCCATATGCAAACTCTCTGTGATTTATGCAACTCTTAGACGCTAGAAATTATTCTGTATTCTGGCAAGTTAATATTTTAAATTAAATTCACACTAGGAGATATACCAAGATAATACTCGCATTTACAATTGCCTAAAATATTTAGAACCACATGCTACACCTCTCTTGAGAATATTCCTGAAGGAATATATTATCAGCACACCATGGATACAGTTGCATATTCATGTCTGTTGATCCACTAGGTAATCCTGGCTGCTGTGAGTTCATTTGTAGTATTGCCTTGTCATATTCAGAGACCAGACTCTCACTGTACTCCTTCCCATCTTCTAACTCTTATGCTCATTTCAAAACTTTCTTTTGTGATGATCCCTGAAGCTGGAGGGGTCATTGCAGATGTTCCAAAAGGCCGTTTGTCTCTATATCGTGTTTTAGAACCCTTTGGCTGATGTGTCTGAGAAATATTTCAATTTTTCTTGGAAGACTTTATATCACTACCACCACTACTCCTGCTGGTTTCCTTTCTACTTTTAGTTTGTTCTCTCTTCTGCTTTCCTGTTACATACTCTTTTTACCCACCATCCTTTATTCTCCACCCTTTTATTCTCCTCTTCTCTGTCACATCTGTCACTACAAGTCTCATGGATCATTGTAAGAGATGGCATTAGTCCTATCTTTCTATCTTTCTCTTTCACACACACACATAGACACACAAACACACACAGTATAACATATATGTGTAAATATGCCATAAAGAAACTCTACACTTTGTTAGCTAACCTAAAAATGAATAAAAACTAAAAACATAGAAATATAATTTTTAATTTTTATTCCACATAATTAAATATGTGTTATTTATCTTTCTGAAATGTGCTCTTATGATAAACTATGATTTCCATTTGCATCTATTTTCTTGTAAACTTTCTATTTAAGTTTTCATTATGAATACATGTTGAGAAAACAAAATATTTGTGCCCACTGATCACTAGAGAAACCAGGAATGTTAACCATCCATGCTTGTCTTTTCAAAAAAAGAGATGTATAGCCTGAATTTTTCCTGGAGTTATGGGAATTAAATGTGATTAATACCTTGGTGATCTGTGTTGTCTGAAGGCTCAGATCCTATTAATCTCCTACAAGCAGGTTCAGAAGCAGCTAATAGTCTATATATTCACTGTTTTCTCTGAAAGATCAGGACATATCAAGCTCCAAAAATGAGGACTGCAGAAACTTAATAGTCTTTGTGTCCTTTACATTATCTGCACAGCATGGTACTCCCTCAGGGTCCAAGAACCAGGACCAGAGTTGGCTAATAGTTCAAATGACCGCTAAGCTATTTGTGTGATAGAGAACACACAAGAGTCTACCCAAGGCTCTTATCCCAACACAGGTAGCCTATCTCTACAGTATATCTTTTGGAACAAACCATGTTCTGACATTAGATGCCATTATACTTCCTATTGCACTAGGGATTGCATTATATCAGGATTTTTCCCTCAAAGTGTACTGTGTTTCAATACACTTAAACTGCTTGGTGTCAGACTTCAGAAGTTTGTTCCACTGGGGACAACTAAGTCATGCTGAAACGTGTTTCCTTCTTGCCTTTCAAGTTTAATTTCTTTGCCACCCATAACATTTGCAAGGATCCCCACAGCTGACAGCCAGTGTGAAGTGCTCAGTCCTCAGTGAAGGGTAAAACACTTTTCTAGTGTAGGGCAAATCCTATAATGCTATGAACATAGTTGAGCATGTGCCCTGTGGTATGATTGAGTATTCCTTGGATATATGTCCAAGAGTGATATACCTGGGTTTTGAGGAAGGTTGATTGCCAATTTCTGAGAAAACGCCACACTGATTTCAAAAGTAGCTGTACAAGTTTGCACTCCAACCATCAGTGGAGGAGTGTTCCCTTTTTTCCACATCTTCTCCAACATAAGCTGTCTTCTGTGCTTTTGCTTTTAGCCATGCTGACAGGTGTAAAATGATATCTCAGAGTTGTTTTAATTTTCATCTTCCTGATGATTAAGGATGCTGAGCAATTAATTAAATGTCTTTCAGCCATTTGAAAGTCTTCCTTTTGAGCATTCTCTGTGTGTAGCTCTATAGCCCATTTCTTAATTGGATTGTTTGTTATTTTGAAGCCCATTTTCTTGAATTCCTTATATATTTTTGAGATCAGTCTTATGTCAGAGGTGGAGTTGGTGAAGATTTTTTTCCCATTCTGTAGGCTGTCCTTTTGTCTTATTTACTGTGTCCTTTGCCTTACAGAAGCTTCTCAGATTCAGGAGGTCCCATTTATTAATTGTTTCTCTCAGTGTCTGTGCTACTGGTTTTATATATAGGAAGTAGTCTCCTATGCCAATGCGTTCAAGACTACTTCCTACTTTCTCTTCTGTCAGGTTTAGTGTAACTGGTTTTATATTGAGGTCTTTGATCCAAATGGACTTGAATTTTGTGCATGGCAATAGATATGGATCTATTTGCCATCTTCTACATGTTGACATCCATTTAGGTCAGCACCATTCTTTGAAGATGCTTTCTAATTTTGTTTGTCCAGTTTTGACTTCTTTGTCAAAAATCAGGTGTTCATAAGTGTGTGGTTAAATGTCAAGGTCTTCAATTCAGTTTCATTGGTCCACATGTTGATTTTTATGTCAATACCAAGCTTTTTTTTATTACTATATTTCTATAGTAGAGCTTGAGGTCAGGGATGCTGATATCACGAGAAGTGGCTTTGTTTACATTCTTCTTTTAGCTATCCTGGTTTTTCTGTTTTTCCAAATGAATTTGAGTATTGTTCTTTCCAGGTCTGTGAAGAATTGTGTTGGAATTTTGATGGGGATTGCATTGAATCTGTAGATTGCTTTTGGCAAGATTGCCATTTTTACTATGTTTATCCTACCTATCCATGAGCATGGGAAATCTTTCTATTTTGTGGTATCTTCTTTGATTTCTTTCTTCAGAGACTTAATATGCTTGTCATACAGGTTTTTCACTTGCTCAGTCAGGGTTACCCCAAGGTATTTTATATTATTTGTGGCTATTGTATAGTGTGATGTTTCTCTGATTTCTTTCTCAGCCTATTTATCATTTGTATATAGGAGGGCTACTGATTTTTTGAGTTAATCATGTATCCTGCCAAATTACTACAGGTGTTTATCAACTGTAGGAGTTCCCTGGTAGAATTTTGGGGGTCACTTATATATACTATCATGTCATCTTCAAATAGTGTCCTCTTGAATTCTTCCTTTCCAATTTCTATCCCTTTGATCTCCTTTTGGTTTCTTATTGCTCTAGCTAGGACTTCAAGTACTATGTTAAATAACTGTGGGGAGAGTGGACAGCCTTGTCTTATTTCTGGTTTTTAGTGAAATTGCATTGAGTTTCAAACTATTTAATTTGATGTTGGCTTTTGGCTTGCTGTTAATTGCCTTTATTATGTTTAGATATGTTCCTCGTAATCTTTTTTTTTTTTTGGTTTTTCGAGACAGGGTTTCTCTGTGTAGCTTTAGGCCTTTCCTTTAGCTCACTTTGTAGCCCAGGCTGGCCTTGAACTCACAGAGATTCACCTGACTCTGCCTCCTGAGTGCTGTGATTAAAGGCGTGTGCCACCAATGCCCGGCCTGTTCCTGGTATTCTTGATCTCTCTAAGACCTTCATCATGAAGAGGTGTTGGATTTTGTCAAAGGCCTTTCTGCCATCTAAGAAAGTGATTATGTGGTTTTTGTCTTTCAGTTTGTTTATATAGTGTATTACATTAACAGATTTTCATATGTTGAACCATTTTTATATCTCTGGAGAAGCCTACTTGATCATGGTAGATAATATTTTTGATGTGTTCTTGGATTCGGTTTGCCAATATTTTATTGAACATTTTTGCATCAATGTTCAAGAGGGAGATTGGTCTGTAGTTCTCTTTCTTTGCTGCATCTTTGTGTGGTTTGGGTATCAGAGTAACTGTAGCCCCATAAAAGGAGTGTGGTAACATTCTTTGTTTCTATTGTGTGGTACAATTTGAAGAGTATTAATATTAACTCTTCTTTGAAAACCTGGTCAAATTCTGTGTTGAAACTGTCAACTGCTGGGCTTTTTCTTTTTTGGTAGGGAGACTTTTAATGACTCTTTCTAATTCCTTTGGGGTTATTGGTCTATTTATATTGTTTGTCTGGTCTTGATTTAACTTTGGTATGTGGTATCTGTCCAGAAAATTGTCCATTTCTTTTAGATTTTCCAATTTTGTGGAGTACAGGTTTTTGAAATATGACTTGTTGATTCTTTGGGTTTCCTCATTGTCTGCTGTTATGTCTCCCTTTGCATTTCTGATTTTGTTAACTTGGATGTTCTCTTTGCGTTTTGGTTAGTTTGGATAAGGGCTTGTTTATCTTGTTGGTTTTCTCAAAGAATCAACTCTTTGTTTCATTTATTTTTTGTTTTGTTCTCTTTGTTTCTATTTTATTGATTTCAGCTCTCAATTTGATTTTTTTTGTATTTATTCCTCCTGGGTGACTTTGCTTCTTTTTGTTGTAGAGTTTTTAGCTGTGCTATTAAGTCACTAGTGTGAGATTTCTCCAACTTCTTTATGTGGGCCTTTAGTGCTATGAATTGTCTTCTTAGCACTGCTTTCATAGTGTCTCATAAGTTTGGGTATGTAATATATTCATTATCATTGCATTCTAGGAATTCTTTAATTTTCCTTCCTTCCTTCCTTCCTTCCTTCCTTCATTCCCTCCCTCCCTCCCTCCCCTCCCCTCCCCCCTCCCTCCCTCCCTCCTTTTCTTTCTTTCTTTCTTTCTTTCTTTCTTTCTTTCTTTCTTTCTTTCTTTCTTTCTTTCTTTCTTTCTTTCTTTGTCTTTCTTTCTTTCTATCTTGAACTCTTGGTGATTCAGCTGAGCATTTTTCAGTTTCCATAAGATCGTATGCTTTCTGTAATTTTTGTTGTTGAAATCTAACTTTAAGCCATGGTGGTTCAATAAAATACACGAAGTTATTCCTTTTTTTTGTATTTGTTAAGATTTGCCTTGTGACTGAGTATGTGTTCGATTATAGAGAAGGTTCTATGTAGTGCTGAGAAGAAGGTATATACTCATTTGTTAGGGTGGAATATTCTGTATATATATAAGGGCATTTGAGTCATAACATCTGTTAAGTTCCTTATTTATCTGTCAAGTTTTGATCTGGCAGAGCTGTCTAGTGTTTAGAGTTGAGTGTTGAAGTCTCCCACTATTAATGTGTGGGCTTCTGATATGTGATCAAGCTTTAGCAATGTTTCTTTTACATGTGTAGGTGCCCGTGTATTGGGGGCATAAATGTTCAGAATTGAAACTTCATTTTGGTGGATTTTTCCTGTGATGAATATGTAATGTCCTTCTTTACCTCTTTTGATTGATTTCAGTTTAAGTCTATTTTGTTAGATATTAGGATATTTATGCCAGCTTGCTTCTTAAGTACATTTGATTGGAAAGTCTTTTCCCAGTCTTTTACTCTGAGGTAGTGTCTGTCTTTGAAGTTGAGCTGTGTTTCTTTCATTCAGGAGAAGGATGGGTCATGATTTCTTATCCCTACTTTTATCCTCTGTCTTTTTATAGGTGAAATAAGACCAGTTATTGTTAATTTCTGCTAACTTTTGGTGGTAGTTTGTGTGTATTTCCCTTCTTTGTGATTTACTGCTGTGGGGTTATCTATTGCCTGTGCTTTCATGGATGTATCTGCCTTCTTTAGGTTGGAATTTTCCTACTAGTGTTTACTGTAGGGCTGGATTTGTGGATAGGTATTGTTTAAATCTCATATTGTCTTGGAATGTCTTATTCACTCTGTCTATGGTGATTGAAAATTTTTGCTGAGTATATTAGTGTAGGCTGGCATCCATGGTCTCTTAGTGTCTGCATTACATCTGCCGAAGAACTTCTGGCTTTCAAAGTCTCCATGGAGAATTTGGGTGTTATTATGATGGGTATAACTTTATATAACTTGGCCTTTTTCCTTTGCTTCTCTTAATATTCTTTCTGTGTTATGTAGGTTTAGTTGTTTAATTATTATGTGGCAAGGGGACTTTTTTGGAACATCTAGTCTATTTGGTGTTGTATAAGCTTCTTGTATCTTCATGGGTGTTTCCTTCTTTAAGTTGGCAAAGTTTTCTTCCATGATTTTTTTGAATATATTTTCTGTGACTTTGAGTTGGTATTTTTCTCCTTCTTCTATCTCTATTATTCTTAGGTTTGGCCTGTTCATAGTGTCCCAGTTTTCCTGGACATTTTGTTATGACTGTTTTTGGCTTTGGTATATTCTTTTGACTGGTGAGTCTCTTTCCTCTATTGTATCATCTACACTAGAAAATTCTCTTCCATCTCTTGTATTATTTTGTTTATGCTTGCATTTGTGTTTCCTGTTCATTTACTCTGAATTTCTATTTCCAGCATACCCTTCGTTTGTGTCTCTTTCATTGTTTCTATTTCACTTTTCAGGTTTTGAACTGTTTCCTTCACATGTTTAATTGCTTATTCGTTGATTTCTTGCATTTCTTTAAGGGATTTATTGGTTTCTTCCAATTTTTTGTTTTTCTTTTCCTCAATTTCTTCAACAGAATTTTTCATTGCTTCTATAAAGCTTCTGGCATCTTCATTAAGTTCTTTTAAAGGCTGCTTTTAAGTCGGGTGGTGGTGGTGCACGCCTTTAATCCCAGCACTCGGGAGGCTGAGGCAGGCAGATCTTTGTGAGTTCAAGGCCAGCTTGGTCTCCAAAGAGAGTTCCAGGAAAAGGCGCAAAGCTACACAGAGAAACCCTGTCCCGAAAAAACCAAAATAATAATAATAATAATAATAATAATAATAATAATAATAATAAAATTAAAGGCTGCTTTTCTCTGCTTCTTCTACATTGTGATTGATGTTGAGGTCTTGCTCCTGTAGAAGGTGATGCCATATAGCTATTTTTGTTGTTGTATGTATTTTTGCATTGATGTCTACCCATCTCTTCCTCCAATAGGTGTAAGATGTGCCTATGTCTGACTGAGCTGCTATTTGTCCAATCTGTGCTTGCTGTTTCTGTGTCTCAGGGGCCCCTCTGGGTCCATTCTTAGCTCTTGATCTAATTGGAGTTGGCAGATTCTGTATCTCAGGGAGCTGTTCTTGGTCCAATTCAAGCTAGCTGATTCTGAGGCTCATGGAGTTGCTCTTGGTCTTATCAGGGTTCTTGTTCCAGTCAGAGCTGGCAGATTCTTTGTCTCAAGAAGCCTCTCTTGGTCCAAAGAGAGTTGGCAGATTCTGTGTCTCATAAGACACTGATGTTGCAGGGTGATGAGTATTGGTTTGGGGTTTAGGGTGTGGGTCTTGTAGATTGCTGGGTCCAATGGGTAGTTTTGGTGGAGAAGCCTGCCTGTAGGAGATATCCCTGCTGACCAGCTTGTGGGGCAGATTTGGATGGAGGTTCCCTAAGACTGTCTATGTCCTAGAATTGGCGTCCTAGAAGTTTGTATACTTTTTGTACATATGAATTTTTCTTTTTTGAAATCAAGTTATTTTCTTAGTGTACAAAATAATGGGATCATGATATTTTCATAGTACACATTGTACCATGTTCTTGTCTTCTCCCTCTAATATCTTCTTCACTCTTCTTTTGCACCTCAGTTTTCTGCTGCCTTTTCCCAAATATCTCCTGTGTTCTTCTGATTTTACACCACAGGCATATAAATACAATTGTCTAATTTCACCATGAGAAAACACACATTTCATGTCACACATTCATATTTAAATCATGATTATGCCTTTGAAAGAAAATGTCAGATTCTTCTTTAATATCCTAACTTATTTCATTTACCTTGAGGATCCCCAGGGCTATACTTTTTTATTTTTATCCATGTGCATGTGTGTCTGTACGCTCACATGTGTGTTAGATACCCTCAAACGGGAGTTCTAGGTTGTTGTGATCCAGCACACATGAGTGAGAAGAACCGAACTCAAGCGCTCTGCTATAGCATAGCACTCTTAACTGGTGAGACATCTCTCTAGCCCTGTTCTCAGCAGTTTTGAAGCCATCACTTTTAGTCTGCATGTTTTGCACAGCTTAAAATTCAACGCTGGGTCTTATATAAGTTATCTGCGCACTCTACAAATGAACCACATCCCCAGCACTTTTTAGAAGACGTTTCCTTCTATGTAGCAAAGGCTGGTCTGTGTATTCAAAGTTGTCTATTGCTTAATGCCTGGAAATAGTCTTTGTGTCTTAAATATATTTTTAATGCCAACCCACCAAGTGCAATCAGCAAATGTGGTGTATCTGAAAAGAGATTAAATAGGAACAAAGAAAAACCAATATACAGGTGGTGTTTTTTGGTACATTTTCCTCTATTATCATGTAACTACATTATGGACTTTCTAAATTAATTCAATATCAACTTATTAAATTTAGATGGGCAAATGCATCAAGATGGTCTGACTGTCTAGAAACTCCCAAGGCCTTCAGAGCAGGGTGGTAGCTCTGATAATGGCTAATTCTCCAGCAGCAAGGCAAAATCACTAGATAATCTTAGAGCTGGATGGGACCTTTGACATTGTCCCAGCATTTTTTCAAACTGAAAGAGATGTTGAACTAGAATTTAAGCCTTCTAAATCTCCCCTTATGTATGACACCTTATCTTTTAAGGCCATCAGGTGAGTGTGATAAAAAATAAGTATAGAACTCACAATGTGAGGCATAATGTTCTATTTGGTTGTTTGATTTCTCTTTTGTTCTAACATCCATCTCTCCATCTTTCTCTCTATATCTATAAACTATCTATTTGTATGTATGTATGTATGTACCTATCATCTATCTATCTATCTATCTATCTATCTATCTATCTATCTATCTATCTATCATCTATCTATCTATCTATCTATCTATCTATCTATCATCTATCTATCTCTATCTTTCATTTATTTATCTGTTACCTATCTATGTAATATCCGTCAAATATCTACCATCATTTGTACTGTCTAGTCTATGTCAACTTGACACACAAACTAGTGTAGCCAAATTTCAAAGCAGTCTTATTTAATAAGAAACATGGAGCCAATTTGTAGGGGTGAAAGCCTTAGAGTTCAGGGAAATAATGAGAGCCACCACGTAATCTAAACTCACCACACTGTAGTGTGGTACTGCTGCCTGACTT